>NC_057389.1:79809744-79822044 GCF_019320065.1 Cervus canadensis
TTCCTTTTACTTCTTTTTCTGCTCTGATTGCTGTGGCCAAAACTTCCAACACTATGTTGAATAGTAGTGGTGAGAGTGGTCACCCTTGTCTTGTTCCTGATTTCAGGGGAAATGCTTTCAATTTTTCACCATTGAGGGTGATGCTTGCTGTGGGTTTGTCATATATAGCTTTTATTATGTTGAGGTATGTTCCTTTTATTCCTGCTTTCTGGAGAGTTTTAATCATAAATGGGTGTTGAATTTTGTCAAAGGCTTTCTCTGCATCTATTGAGATAATCATATGGTTTTTATCTTTCAATTTGTTAATGTGGTGTATTACATTGATTGATTTGCGGATATTAAAGAATCCTTGCATTCCTGGGATAAAGCCCACTTGGTCGTGGTGTATGGTTTTTTTAATATGTTGTTGGATTCTGTTTGCTAGAATTTTGTTAAGGATTTTTGCATCTATGTTCATCAGTGATATTGGTCTGTAGTTTTCTTTTTTTTGTGGCATCTTTGTCTGGTTTTGGAATTAGGGTGATGGTGGCCTCATAGAATGAGTTTGGAAGCTTACCTTCATCTGCAATTTTCTGGAAGAGTTTGAGTAAGATAGGTGTTAGCTCTTCTCTAAATTTTTGGTAGAATTCAGCTGTGAAGCCATCTGGTCCTGGGCTTTTGTTTGCTGGAAGATTTTTGATTACAGTTTGGATTTCCTTGCTTGTGATGGGTCTGTTAAGATCTTCTATTTCTTCCTGGTTCAGTTTTGGAAGGTTATACTTTTCTAAGAATTTGTCCATTTCATCCAAGTTGTCCATTTTGTTGGCATAGAGCTGCTGGTAGTAGTCTCTTATGATCCTTTGTTTTTCAGTGTTGTCTGTTGTGATCTCTCCATTTTCATTTCTAATTTTTGTTAATTTGGTTCTTCTCCCTTTGTTTCTTAATGAGTCTTGCTAACAGTTTGTCAATTTTGTTTATTTTTTCAAAAAACCAGCTTTTAGCTTTGTTGATTTTTGCTATGGTCTCTTTAGTTTCTTTTGCATTTATTTCTGCCCTGATTTTTAAGATTTCTTCCCTTCTGCTAACCCTGGGGTTCTTCATTTCTTCCTTCTCTAATTGCTTTAGGTGTAGAGTTAGGTTATTTATATTACTTTTTTCTTTTTTCTTGATGTAAGCCTGTAATGCTATGACCTTCCCCTTAGCACTGCTTTTTACAGTGTCCCATAGGTTTTGGGTTGTTGTGTTTTCATTTTCATTCATTTCTATACATATTTTGATTTCTTTTTTGATTTCTTCTATGATTTGTTGGTTATTCAGAAGTGTGTTATTTAGCCTCCAGGTGTTTGAATTTTTAACAATTTTTTTCCTGTAATTGAGATCTAATCTTACTGCACTGTGGTCAGAAAAGATGACTGGAATGATTTCAATTTTTTTGAATTTTCCAAGACTAGATTTATGGCCCAGGATGTGATCTATTCTGGAGAAGGTTCCGTGCTACACTTGAGAAAAGGTGAAGATTGTTTTTTGGGGTGTGAAATGTCCTATAAGATTATCAATTAGGTCTAGCTGGCCATTGTGTCATTTAAGGTTTTGTTTCCTTGTTAATTTCTGTTAGTTGATCTATTCATAGTTGTTGAGCTTGGGGTATTAAAGTCTCCCACTTATTATTGTGTTACTATAATTTCCTCTTTCATACTATTAGTGGTTTGCCGTTACATATGTGGTGCCTTATGTTGGGTGCATTTATATTTATAATTGTTATATCTTCTTCTTGGATTGATCCTTTGATCATTATGTAGTGTCCTTCTTTGTCTCTTTTCACAGCTTTTATTTGAAAGTCTATTTTATCTGATATGAGTATTGCGACTCCTGCTTTCTTTTGGTCTCCGTTTGCATGAAATATTTTTTTCCAGCCCTTCACTTTCAGTCTGTATGTGTCTCTTGTTTTGAGGTGGGTCTCTTGTAGGCAGCATATATAGGGGTCTTGTTTTTGTATCCATTCGGCCAGTCTTTGTCTTTTGGTTGGGGGCATTCAACCCATTTACATTTAACATAATTATTGATAAGTATGATCCCATTGCCATTTACTTTGTTGTTTTGGGTTCACTTTTATACAACCTTTCTGCATTTCCTGTCTAGAAAATCCTTTAGCATTTGTTGAAAGAGCTGGTTTGGTTGGTTTGCTGAATTCTCTTCAGCTTTGCTTATCTGTAAAGCTTTAAATTCCTTCATTATCTGAATAGATCCTTGCTGGCATACAGTAATCTAGGTGTAGGTTATTCTCTTTCATTACTTTCAGTACGTCCTGCCATTCCTTCTGGCCTGCGGGGTTCTATTGATAGATCAGCTGTTATCCTTATGGGAATCCCTTTGTGTGTTATTTGTTGTTTCTCCCTTGCTGCTTTTAATATTTGTTCTTTGTGTTTGATCTTTGTTAATTTGATTAATATGTGTCTTGGGGTGTTTCGCCTTGGGTTTATCCTGTTTGGGACTCTCTGGGTTTCTTGGACTTGGGTGGCTATTTCCTTCCCCATTTTAGGGAAGTTTTCAGCTATTATCTCCTCGAGTATTTTCTCATGGCCTTTCTTTTTTTCTTTTTCTTCTGGAACTCCTATGATTCGAATGTTGGGGCGTTTCACAGTGTCCCAGAGGTCCCTGAGGTTGTCCTCATTTCTTTTGATCCTTTTTTCTTTTTCCTCTCTGCTTCATTTATTTCCACCATTTTATCTTCTACCTCACTTATCCTATCTTCTGCCTCCGTTATTCTACTCTTGGTTCCTCCAAAGTGTTTTTGATCTCATTCATTGTATTATTCATTCTTAATTGAGTCTTTTTTATTTCTTCTAGGTCTTTATTAAACATTTCTTGTATCTTTTCAATTTTTGTTTCCAGGCTATTTATCTGTAACTCCATTTTGTTTTCAAGATTTTGGATCATTTTTATTATCATTATTCTAAATTCTTTTTCAGGTAGATTCCCTATCTCCTCCTCTTTTGTTTGACTTGGTGGGCATTTTTCATGTTCCTTTACCTGTTGGGTATTTCTCTGCCTTTTCATCTTGTTTAGATTGCTGTGTCTGGAGTGGGCTTTCTGTATTCTGGAGGTCTGTGGTTCCTTTTTATTGTGGAGGATTAACCCAGTGGGTGGGGTTAGATGATTGGCTTGTCAAGGTTTCCTGGTTAGGGAAGCTTGCGTCAGTGTTCTGGTGCGTGGAACTTGATTTCTTCTCTTTGGAGAGCAATGGAGTGCCCAGTAATGAGTTTTGAGATGGGTCTATGTGTTAGGTGTGTCCTTGGGCAGCCTGTATGTTGATGTTCAGGGCTATGTTCCTGCGTTGCTGGAGAATTTGCGTGGTATGTCTTGCTCTAAACTTATTGGCTCTTGGGTGGTGGTTGGTTTCAGTGTAGGTATGAAGGCTTTTGGACAGTCACTTATTACTTAAAGTTCCATGTAGTCAGGAGTTTTCTGGTGTTCTCAGGTTTTGGGCTTAAGTCTCCTGCCTCTGGATTTCAGTTTTATTCTTCCTGTAGTCTCAGGACTTCTCCAACTATACAGCCCTCCTTTCGAAGACAATGGGCTGCTTTTCTGGGCGCCTGATGACCTCAGCTAGTGATCAGAAGTTGTTTTGCGAAGTTTGCTCTGCGTTCAGTTATTCTTTTGATGAATTTGTAGGAGAGAAAGTGGTCTCCCCGTCCTACTCCTCCGCCATCTTGGCTCCTTAGAATTGCAATTTTATCTCTTTAAAATATTTAGTAGAAACCTGGGGTAAAAACACTAAAATTAGAGGTAACTTGGGGGACAGAATATAATCAGTCATCAAGAAGTCAACTTCTTCAGTAAATATGGCACTACACATGTTCTATTTATTTCTGTGTTAATTATGGTTAATGTCTTTCAAGGAATTTGCCCATTCATCCAAACTGCAGAATTTATTGGCATATTGTTACTGTTCAATCACTTGGTCATGTCTGACATTTGCAACCCCATGGACTACAGCACTCCAGGCTTCCCTGTCCTTCACCATCTCCCAGAGCTTCCTCAAACTCATGTCCATTGAGTTGGTGATGCCATTCAACCATCTTGTCCTCTGTCGTCCCTTTCTCCTCCTGCCTTGTCTTTCCCAGCATCAGGGTCTTTTCTAATGAGCTGGCTCTTTGCATCAGGTGACCAAAGTATACAGTTGTTCATAAATTTCTATTGTTTTTATTTTAAAATCTATGGTATGTGTAACTGTTGATGTCCCCTTTGTAGTTCCTGATGGTGGTAATTTGTGTGGTGTCCTTTTTAAAATGTTCTTCCTTGATTAATCTTGCTAGGGATTTTAAATCTTTATTAATCACTTTTTAATCAACTTTTAATTTTGATAGAAAAACAAGAGTAAATTAAACTTAAAATAAGTAGCTCAATTCCAGAAAAATAAATGACCCAATCAAAAAGTGGGCCAAAGAACTAAACAGACATTTCTCCAAAGAAGACATACAGATGGCTAACAAACACATGAAAAGGTGCTCAACATCACTCATTATTAGAGAAATGCAAATCAAAACCACAATGAGGTACCATTACACACCAGTCAGGATGGCTGCTATCCAAAAGTCTACAAGCAATAAATGTTGGAGAGGGTGTGGAGAAAAGGGAACCCTCTTACACTGTTGGTGGGAATGCAAACTAGTACAGCCACTATGGAAAACAGTGTGGAGATTCCTTAAAAAACTGGAAATAGAACTGCCATATGACCCAGCAATACCACTTCTGGGCATACACACTGAGGAAACCAGATCTGAAAGAGACACGTGCACCCCAATGTTCATCGCAGCACTGTTTATAATAGCCAGGACATGGAAGCAACCTAGATGCCCATCAGCAGATGAATGGATAAGGAAGCTGTGGTACATATACACCATGGAATTTTACTCAGCCGTCAAAAAGAATTCATTTGAACCAGTCCTAATGAGATGGATGAAACTGGAGCCCCTTATACAGAGTGAAGTAAGCCAGAAAGATAAAGAACATTACAGCATACTAACACATATATATGGAATTTAGAAAGATGGTAACGATAACCCTATATGCAAAATAGAAAAAGAGACACAGAAATACAGAACAGACTTTTGAACTCTGTGGGAGAAGGTGAGGGTGGGATGTTTCAAAAGAACAGCATGTATACTATCTATGGTGAAACAGATCACCAGCACAGGTGGGATGCATGAGACAAGTGCTCCGGCCTGGTGCACTGGGAAGACCCAGAGGAATCGGGTGGAGAGGGAGATGGGAGGGGGGATCGGGATGGGGAATAAGTGTAAAAAACAAAAAAAAAGAAAAAAAAAAAGGAAGAGAAGAGACTCATTTATGTGTATAACTGCAAAGTTTGCAAACAATACTAGCTAAATTGGTATTTTCTTGAATGCACACATCTCTCAGCTTCACAGAAGATTTAGCTATCCCAGTCTGCTCAGTAACACTTTATATTTGTATACATCCTATTCTCATTTTTGTCACTTTCTAAAGCTTGTTTTGTTTGCTAAAAATATTTGCAAGTCAAATTATAACACTTTTTCCTTCCAGAGATTTAAAAATTTATGCAACTTTTAGAATTGGTAATGTAATTTATACAAAATAATTGGAATATCCATTATAACTTGTGAAAATTGATAAAAAGTTTGAGTATTATTCCATTTCTATTCATGCTTCAACATTTAAACTGCCATATTTAAGAATAAAAATGCTGGTACCTTTAAAAAATTAAAAAAAAAAAAAAAAAGAAGTAAGTAACAAAGATAACAAATGAAAAGCTTGACCAAAAAAGATAATATAGAAAAACTTAATAAAGCCAAATATTGGTTCTTTGAAAAAAAATTTAATAAAATAATATCAAGCAAGATTGAGCAAGAAAAAAGATAAAACTTCAAATTGACAATATAAAGAATAAAGGAGGGGACATTTCCATATTTTCTAAAAATATTAAAAAGTTCCTCTATATCAATAAAACTGATAACTAAGATAAAATGGATGAATCCTCAAAACACACAACTACCAAACTAATTCAAGTAGAAAAATAAATTTTAAATAGCGATATATCTTAAAAATTGAGTTTTACTTAAAACTTTCCCAGGTCAAGATAATTTTATTTGTGAATTCTTTTAAATATTAAAGGAGAAGGAAATAATTTAGGTAGTTTCTCTAGTGATTTCTGTCAAACATTTGAGAAACATAATTCATTATTATGCACACTTTTAAAAAATATAAAAAGATATTCCTAAATTTTGTCTGAGTTTACCATAATGCTGACACCAAACCTGACAAAGATATTACAAAATATAATCCCAGGCCAATGTCTCTCATGAACATAAATGCAAAAATTCTCAATGAAATGCTAGCAAATTATATCTGGAAATATATTAAAACACAATGTAATATAATCAAGTGGGATTTATCTTAGGGATACAAAATTAACTTAACCATTTGTATAAATCAATATCATTTACCATATTAACTATAAAGGGAAATGACATGTGCAGTTCAATACATGAAGGAAAGCTTTTGGCAAAAGAAGTTTTTTATTAAACTAGGAATAGAAGGGAACTGCCATAATCTGAAAAGGGCACCTATTTCTTTAAAAATATCTACAGCTGTCATCACACAATGCTGAAATAGTAAATTCTTTCTCCTTCTATCACGAATAAGGCCAAAATGTTGACTTTTAAGATGTCTATGTGGCATTTTACTGGAGGTCCTAGCCAATAATTAATGAAAGGAACTTAAATGAAAGTTATAAAGATTAGAAAAGAAGAAGCAAAACTATACTTTATTCAAATGCAGCACAATTAAGAAAGAAGAAAATCCTATGAACCTATGAAAACCTGGTAGAAGCATATATTGTATTTATCAAGGTCATGAGAGTTGAAGTCAATATATACTTATAGATCTATATACTACCAATGAAAAACTTGAGAATAAAATTTCTAAAGATTATTATCATTAAAACAGCCTCAAAAAATATTAACTACTTAGTTGTAAATTTAACAAAGGATGTATGGACTTCTCAATTGCAAACTATAAAATACTACTGAGAGATATTTTTTAAATGCCTAAGTATATACCTAAAGATATATCATGTTAATGTAACTAAAGATTTAAGGTTATTAAATTGTCCATTCTTTCCTATGAATCTCAACCAGAATCTCAGCAGACTTTTCAGCATAAAATTTCATACACTGATTCTAAAAATAACTTTTTTTTTTTTTTTTTATTTCAACTACAGAGGGCAGGTCTTTATTCCCAATCCCGATCCCCCCTCCCACCTCCCTCTCCACCCGATTCCTCTGGGTCTTCCCAGTGCACCAGGCCGGAGCACTTGTCTCATGCATCCCACCTGGGCTGGTGATCTGTTTCACCATAGATAGTATACATGCTGTTCTTTTGAAATATCCCACCCTCACATTCTCCCACAAAGTTCAAAAGTCTGTTCTGTATTTCTGTGTCTCTTTTTCTGTTTTGCATATAGGGTTATCGTTACCATCTTTCTAAATTCCATATATATGTGTTAGTATGCTGTAATGTTCTTTATCTTTCTGGCTTACTTCACTCTGTATAATGGGCTCCAGTTTCATCCATCTCATTAGAACTGATTCAAATGAATTCTTTTTAATGGCTGAGTAATATTCCATGGTGTATATGTACCACAGCTTCCTTATCCATTCATCTGCTGATGGGCATCTAGGTTGCTTCCATGTCCTGGCTATTATAAACAGTGCTGCGATGAACATTGGGGTGCACGTGTCTCTTTCAGATCTGGTTTCCTCAGTGTGTATGCCCAGAAGTGGGATTGCTGGGTCATATGGCAGTTCTATTTCCAGTTTTTTAAGAAATCTCCACACTGTTTTCCATAGTGGCTGTACTAGTTTGCATTCCCACCAACAGTGTAAGAGGGTTCCCTTTTCTCCACACCCTCTCCAGCATTTATTGCTTGTAGACTTTTGGATAGCAGCCATCCTGACTGGCGTGTAATGGTACCTCATTGTGGTTTTGATTTGCATTTCTCTGATAATGAGTGATGTTGAGCATCTTTTCATGTGTTTGTTAGCCATCTGTATGTCTTCTTTGGAGAAATGTCTGTTTAGTTCTTTGGCCCATTTTTTGATTGGGTCATTTATTTTTCTGGAATTGAGCTGCAGGAGTTGCTTGTATATTTTTGAGATTAATCCTTTGTCTGTTTCTTCATTTGCTATTATTTTCTCCCAATCTGAGGGCTGTCTTTTCACCTTACTTATAGTTTCCTTTGTAGTGCAAAAGCTTTTAAGTTTCATTAGGTCCCATTTGTTTAGTTTTTGCTTTTATTTCCAATATTCTGGGAGGTGGGTCATAGAGGATCTTGCTGTGATTTATGTCGGAGAGTGTTTTGCCTATGTTCTCCTCTAGGAGTTTTATAGTTTCTGGTCTTACATTTAGATCTTTAATCCATTTTTGAGTTTATTTTTGTGTATGGTGTTAGAAAGTGTTCTAGTTTCATTCTTTTACAAGTGGTTGACCAGTTTTCCCAGCACCACTTGTTAAAGAGGTTGTCTTTTTTCCATTGTATATCCTTGCCTCCTTTGTCAAAGATAAGGTGTCCATAGGTTTGTGGATTTATCTCTGGGCTTTCTATTCTGTTCCATTGATCTATATTTCTGTCTTTGTGCCAGTACCATACTGTCTTGATGACTGTGGCTTTGTAGTAGAGTCTGAAGTCAGGCAGGTTGATTCCTCCAGTTCCATTCTTCTTTCTCAAGATTACTTTGGCTATTCGAGGTTTTTTGTATTTCCATACAAATTGTGAAACAAATTGTGAAATTATTTGGTCTAGTTCTGTGAAAAATACCATTGGTAGCTTGATAGGGATTGCATTGAATCTATAGACTGCTTTGGGTAGAATAGCCATTTTGACAATATTGATTCTTCCAATCCAGGAACACGGTATGTTTCTCCATCTGTTTGTGTCCTCTTTGATTTCTTTCATCAGTGTTTTATAGTTTTCTATGTATAGGTCCTTTGTTTCTTTAGGTAGATAACTATTGAAATAAAAAAAAAAGATCTAGAATAGCCAAAATAGTCCTGCAAAAGACGGAAAAATTTGGACAACTCACTATTTCTGATTTCAAGATTTATTCTAAAGCTACAGTAAGCAAGAAATAGTGGTCCTGGTAGAGTCTTTAGGGTTTTCTATATAGAGGATCATGTCATCTGCAAACAGTGAGAGTTTCACTTCTTCTTTTCCTATCTGGATTCCTTTTACTTCTTTTTCTGCTCTGATTGCTGTGGCCAACACTTCCAAAGCTATGTTGAATAGTAATGGTGAGAGTGGGCACCCTTGTCTTGTTCCTGATTTTAGGGGAAATGCTTTCAATTTTTCACCATTGAGGGTAATGCTTGCTGTGGGTTTGTCATATATAGCTTTTATTATGTTGAGGTATGTTCCTTCTATTCCTGCTTTCTGGAGAATTTTAATCATAAATGGATATTGAATTTTGTCAAAGGCTTTTTCTGCATCTATTGAGATAATCATATGGTTTTTATCTTTCAATTTGTTAATGTGGTGTATTACATTGATTGATTTGCGGATATTAAAGAATCCTTGCATTCCTGGGATAAAGCCCACTTGGTCATGATGTATGATTTTTTTTAATATGTTGTTGGGTTCTGTTTGCTAGAATTTTGTTAAGGATTTTTGCATCTATGTTCATCAGTGATATTGGTCTGTAGTTTTCTTTTTTTGTGGCATCTTTGTCTGGTTTTGGAATTAGGGTGATGGTGGCCTCATAGAATGAGTTTGGAACCTTACCTTCATCTGCAATTTTCTGGAAGAGTTTGAGTAAGATAGGTGTTAGCTCTTCTCTAAATTTTTGGTAGAATTCAGCTGTGAAGCCTTCTGGTCCTGGGCTTTTGTTTCCTGGAAGATTTCTGATTACAGTTTCGATTTCCTTGCTTGTGATGGGTCTGTTAAGATCTTCTATTTCTTTCTGGTTTAGTTTTGGAAAGTTATACTTTTCGAAGAATCTGTCCATTTCTTCCAAGTTTTCCATTTTGTTGGCATAGAGCTGCTGGTAGTAGTCTCTTATGATCCTTTGTATTTCAGTGTTGTCTGTTGTGATCTCTCCATTTTCATTTCTAATTTTGTTAATTTGGTTCTTCTCTCTTTGTTTCTTAATGAGTCTTGCTAACCGTTTTGTAATTTGTTATTTTTTCAAAAAACCATCTTTTAGCTTGTTTGATTTTTGCTATGGTCTCCTTAGTTTCTTTTGCATTTATTCTGCCCTGATTAAGATTTCTTTCCTTCTGCTAACCTCGGTGGTTCTGTTCATTTTTTCTTCCTTCTCTAGTTGCTTTAGGTTTAGAGTTAGGTTATTTATTTGACTTTTTTCTTGTTTCTTGAGGTAAGCCTGTATTGCTATGAACCTTCCCCTTAGCACTGCTTTTACAGTGTCCCATAGGTTTTGGGTTGTTGTGTTTCATTTTCATTCATTTCTATGCATATTTTGATTTCTTTTTTGATTTCTTCTATGATTTGTTGGTTATTCAGAAGTGTGTTATTTAGCCTCCATATGTTGAAGTTTTAAAATTTTTTTCCTATAATTGAGATCTAATCTAACTGCACCCTGTGGTCGAAAAGATGACTGGAATTGATTTCAATTTTTTGAATACCAAGGCTAGAGTTTATGGCCAAGGGATTGACTATTTCTGGAGAAGGTCTGTGCACTTTTGAGGAAAAAGGTGAAGTTGATTGTTTTGGTGGTGAAATGTCTATAGATATCCAATTTAGGTCTAGCTGGATCCCATTGTAAAATTACTAGAGCTAATCAATGAACCTATAGTAAAGTTGCAGGATATAAAAATTAAACACACAGAAATCCCTTGCATTCCTATACACTAACAATGAGAAAACAGAAAGAGAAATTAAGGAAACAATACCATTCACCATTGCAACAAAAAGAATAAAATACTTAGTATATGTACCTAAAGAAACAAAAGACCTATACATAGAAAACTATAAAACACTGATGAAAGAAATCAAAGAGGACAAAAACAGATGGAGAAATATACCGTGTTCATGGATTGAAAGAATCAATATTGTCAAAATGGCTATACTACCCAAAGCAATCTGTAGATTCAATGCAATCCCTATCAAGCTACCAACGGTATTTTTGACAGAACTGGAACAAATAATTTCACAATTTGTATGGAAATAAAAAAAACCTCGAATAGCCAAAGTAATCTCGAGAAAGAAGAATGGAACTGGAGGAATCAACCTGCCTGACTTCAGACTCTACTACAAAGCCACAGTCATCAAGACAGTATGGTACTGGCACAAAGACAGAAATACAGAAAACTGGAACAGAATAGAAAGCCCAGAGATAAATCCACCTATGGACACCTCATCTTTAATAAAGTAGGCAAGGATATACAATGGAAAAAAGACAACCTCTTTAACAAGTGGTGCTGGGAAAACTGGTCAACCACTTGTAAAAGAATGAAACTAAACACTTTCTAACACCATACACAAAAATAAATTCAAAATGGATTAAAGATCTAAATGTAAGACCAAAAACTATAAAACTCCTAGAGGAGAACATAGGCAAAACACTCTCCGACATAAATCACAGCAGGATCCTCTATGACCCACCTCCCAGAATATTGGAAATAAAAGCAAAAATAAACAAATGGGACCTAATGAAACTTAAAAGCTTTTGCACAACAAAGGAAACTGTAAGCAAAATGAAAAGACAGCCCTCAGATTGGGAGAAAATAATAGCAAACGAAGCAACAGACAAAGAATTAATCTCAAAAATATACAAGCAACTCCTGCAGCTCAATTCCAGAAAAATAAATGACCCAATCAAAAAATGGGCCAAAGAACTAAACAGACATTTCTCCAAAGAAGACATACAGATGGCTAACAAACACATGAAAAGATGCTCAAACATCACTCATTATCAGAGAAATGCAAATCAAAACCACAATGAGGTACCATTACACGCCAGTCAGGATGGCTGCTATCCAAAAGTCTACAAGCCATAAATCTGCGAGAGGGTGTGGAGAAAAGGAAACCCTTCTTACACTGTTGGTGGGAATGCAACTTAGTACCAGCCGCTTTGGGGAACAGTGTGGAGATTTCTTAAACAACTGAAAAGTAGAACTTCCATATGAATAGCAATTCCCACTTCTGGGCATACACACTGAGGAACCACATCTGAAAGAGACACATGCACCCCCAATGATTCTCGAGCACTGTTTTTATAATAGCCTATGACAGAAAGCAACCTAGATGGCCATCAGCAGACGAATGGA